>NC_074703.1:24679883-24692383 GCF_029448725.1 Salvelinus fontinalis | reverse complement strand
GAGAGGGAGTGAGAGGAGAGAGAGAAGAGAGCGAGTGAATGGAGAGAGTGAGAAGAGAGTGAGTGAGTGGAGAGAGAGAGAGAGAGAGAGAGAGAGAGAGAGAGAGAGAGAGACAGAGAGAGACAGAGAGAGACAGAGACAGAGACAGACAGAGAGTGAGAGAGAGAGATATTATAACCTATTCCCAGACCTCACTCTAAGTCATTGTCATTTTTCACCAGTGGAGGCTCCTCAGAGGAAAGGGAGGTCCATCCTCCTCAGTGAATTTCATAAAAATAAAAATAATGAAGCATTTAAAAAGTTATCCTTAATAGATAAAACGATACTAAAGATATTCACGTCATCAAATAATTGATTAAAACACACTGTTTTGCAATGAAGGTCCAAAATAGCCTCAACGGCACTCTCTGGGGTAGCACCATAGTACTCTGGGTACATTGACTTCAATACAAAACCTAGGAGGCTCATGGTTGTTACCCACTTCCATAGACTTACACAGTAATTATGACAACTTCCAGAGGGGGCTCCCGAGTGGCGCAGCGGTCTAAGGCACTACATCACAGGGCTAGAAGCATCACTACAGATCCGGGTTTGATCCCGGGCTGTGTCGCAGCTGGTCGCAACCCGGGAGACTCATGAGGCGGCGCACAATTGGCCCAGCGTCGTCCGGGTTAGGGGAGGGTTTGGCTGGCTGGGATGTCCTTGCCCATCGCGCTCTAGTGACTCCTTGTGGCGGCCGGCCGCATGCAGGCTGGTCGCCAGCTGTACGGCGTTTCCTCCGACACATTGTTGTGGCTAGCTTCCGGATTAAGCGAGCAGCACGTCAAAAAGCAGTACGGCTTGGCGGGGTCGTGTTTCGGAGGACGCATGGCTCTCAAACCTCCGCCTCTCCCGAGTCCATACGGGAGTTGCAGCAATGGGACAAGACTGTAATTACCAATTGGATAACACTTCCGGAGAATGTCCTCCAACCTATCAAAGCTCTTGCAGCATGAACTGACATCTAGTATTGAAAGCATAAGCTACAGCTAGCTAGCACTGCAGTGCATAATGTGGTAAGTAGTTGACTCAAAGAGAGATGAAGACAATAGTTAAACAGAGAGAGAGAGAGAGATTTTGCAATTTTCACTTTCACTTACTTAGCTAGCAAATGCAGCTAGCTAGTTCAGCCGACTCAAACAGCTGGCTCAAACACCTGGCTCAAACACCTGGCTCAAACAGAGGGATGTAAGTTAGTTGATTATCCAACACAACACTGGAACTCTTCCATGTCATCAAAAAAAAAATAAAAAAAAAATAAATAATAATAATAATAATAATAAAAATAAAACAAGGTGTTATTGGTCATATGCACATGGTTAGCAGATGGTTATTGGTCACATACACATGGTTAGCAGATGTTATTGGTCACATGCACATGGTTAGCAGATATTATTGGTCACATGCACATGGTTAGCAGATGTTATTGGTTACATACACATGGTTAGCAGATGTTATTGGTCACATACACATGGCTAGCAGATGTTATTGGTCACATACACATGGTTAGCAGATGTTATTGGTCACATACACATGGCTAGCAGATGTTATTGGTCACATACACATGGTTACCAGATGTTATTGGTCACATACACACGGTTAGCAGATGTTATTGGTCACATACACATGGTTAGCAGATGGTTATTGTCACATACACATGGTTAGCAGATGTTATTGGTCACATGCACATGGTTAGCAGATATTATTGGTCACATGCACATGGTTAGCAGATGTTATTGGTTACATACACATGGTTAGCAGATGTTATTGGTCACATACACATGGCTAGCAGATGTTATTGGTCACATACACATGGTTAGCAGATGTTATTGGTCACATACACATGGCTAGCAGATGTTATTGGTCACATACACATGGTTACCAGATGTTATTGGTCACATACACACGGTTAGCAGATGTTATTGGTCACATACACATGGTTAGCAGATGTTATTGGTCACATACACATGGTTAGCAGATGTTATTGGTCACATACACATGGTTAGCAGATGTTATTGGTCACATACACATGGTTAGCAGATGTTATTGGTCACATACACATGGTTAGCAGATGTTATTGGTCACATACACATGGTTAGCAGATACTATTGCTCACATACACATGGTTAGCAGATGTTATTGGTCACATACACATGGTTAGCAGATGTTATTGGTCACACACACATGGTTAGCAGATGTTATTGGTCACATACACATGGTTAGCAGATGTTATTGGTCACATACACATGGTTATCAGATGTTATTGGTCACATGCACATGGTTAGCAGATGTTATTGGTCACATGCACATGGTTAGCAGATGTTATTGGTCACATGCACATGGTTAGCAGATGTTTTTGGTCACATACACATGGTTAGCAGATGTTATTGGTCACATACACATGGTTAGCATATGTTATTGGTCACATACACATGGTTAGCAGATGTTATTGGTCACATGCACATGGTTAGCAGATGTTATTGGTCACATACACATGGTTAGCAGATATTATTGGTCACATACACATGGTTAGCAGATGTTATTGGTCACATGCACATGGTTAGCAGATGTTATTGGTCACATACACATGGTTAGCATATGTTATTGGTCACATACACATGGTTAGCAGATGTTATTGGTCACATGCACATGGTTAGCAGATGTTATTGGTCACATACACATGGTTAGCATATGTTATTGGTCACATACACATGGTTAGCAGATGTTATTGGTCACATGCACATGGTTAGCAGATGTTATTGGTCACATACACATGGTTAGCAGATGGTTAGCAGATGGTTATTGCGAGTGTGGCGACATACTTATGCTTCTAGATCCGACAGTGCAGCAGTATCTAACAGGTAATATCTAACAATTCCACTACAAAATCTAGTATCTAACAAATTCCACAACAAAACCTAATACACACAATCTAGTAAAGGAATGGGATGAGAATATATAAGTATAAAATATATGGATGAACAGTGACAGAGCGGCTAAGATGCAATAGATAGTAAAGAATAGATAGTGAAGGATACAGTATACAGTATTTACATATGAGATGAGCAATGCGAAATATGTAAACATTCTTAAAGTGGCGTTATTAAAGTGACTAGTGTTCCATTTATTGAGGAGGCCAATGATATCAAGTCTGTAGGTAGGCAGCCACCTCTCTGTGCTAGTGATGGCTGTTGAACAGTCTGATGGCCTTGAGATAGAAACAGTTTTTCAGTCTCTCTGTCCCAGCTTTGATGCACCTGTACTGACCTCACCTTCTGGATGGAAGCAGGGTGAACAGGTAGTGGCTCGGGTGGTTGTTGTCCTTGATGATCTTTTTGGCCTTCCTGTGATATCGGTGGTGTAGGTGTCCTGAAGGGCAGGTAGTTTGCCCCCGGTGATACGTTGTACAGACCGCACCTCCCTCTGGAGAGCCCTGCGGTTGTGTGCGGTGCAGTTGCCGTACCAGGCGGTGATACAGTCCGACAGGATGCGCTCAATTGTGCACATGTAAATGTTTGTGAGGGTTTTCGGTGACAAGCCACATTTTTTCAGCCTCCTGAGGTTGAAGAGGCGCTGGTGTGCCTTTTCACCACACTGTCTGTGTTCATGCACCATTTCAGTTTGTCGGCGATACGGACACCGAGGAACTTAAAACTTTCCACCCTCTCCAATGCTGTCCCATTGATGTGGATAGGGGGTGCTCCCTCTGCTGTTTCCTGAAGTCCACAATCATCTCCTTTGTTTTGTTGACATTGAGTGAGAGGTTATATTCCTGACACCACACTCCGAGGGCCCTCACCTCCTCCCTGTAGGCCGTCTCGTTGTTGTTGGTAATGAAGCACACCACTGTAGTGTCATCTGCAAACTTAATGATTGAGTTGGAGGCGTGCATGGCCACGCAGTCGTGGGTGAACAGGGAGTACAGGAGAGGGCTGAGAACCCACCCTTGTGGGGCCCCAGTGTTGAGGATCAGCCGAGTGGAGATGTTGTTTCCTATCTTGACCACCTGGGGGCGGCCCATCAGGAAGTCCAGGACCCAGTTGCACAGGGCGGGGTCAAGACCCAGGGTCTCAAACTTAATGATGAGTTTGGAGGGTACTATGGTGTTGAATGTTGAGCTGTAGTCAATGAACAGCATTCTTACATAGGTATTTCTCTCGTCCAGATGGGATAGGGCAGTGTGCAGTGTGTTGGCGATTGCATTGTCTGTGGACCTATTGGGGCGGTAAGCAAATTGCAGTGGGTCTAGGGTGTCAGGTAGGATAGAGGTGATATGATCCTTGACTAGTCTCTCAAAGCACTTCATGATGACAGAAGTGAGTGCTACGGGGCGATAGTCATTTAGTTCAGTTACCTTCACTTTCTTGGGAACAGGAACAATGGTGGCCATCTTGAAGCATGTGGGGACAGTAGACTGGGATATGGATTGGATGAATTTGTCCGTAAAGACACCAGCCAGCGGGTCTGCGCATGCTCTGAGGACACGGCTAAGGATGCCGTCTGGGCCGGCAGCCTTGAGAGGGTTAACAATGTTTTACTCACGTTGGCCACGGAGAAGGGGAGCCCGCAGTCTTTGGTAGCAGGCCGTGTCGGTGGCACTGTATTGTTTGTAGACCCTGCCACATACGTCTCGTGTTTGAGCCGTTGAAATGCGACTCCACTTTGTCTCTATACTGACGCTTTGCTTGTTTGATTGTATTATGGAGGGAATAACTACACTGTTTGTATTCGGCCATGTTTCCAGTCGCCTTGCCATGATTAAATGTGGTGGTACGTGCTTTCAGTTTTGTTTGAATGCTGCCATTAATCCACGGTTTCTGGTTAGGGAAGGTTTTAATGGTCACAGTGGGTACAACATCTCCTATACACTTCCTTCTAAACTCGCTCACCGAGTCAGCGCTACGTCAATGTTATTGTCTGAGGCTACCCAGAACATATCCCAGTCCACGTGATCGAAGCAATCTTGAAGTGTGGAATCAGAGTGGTCAGACCAGTGTAGGATAGACCTAAGCACGGGTGCTTCCTGTTTTAGTTTCTGCCTATAGGAGGGGAGCAACAAGATGGAGTCATGGACAGATTTGCCAAAAGGAGGGTGGGGGAGGGCCTTGTATGCATCACGGAAGTTAGAGTAGCAACGGTCGGGCGTGTTACTCGCTCGTGTACTGCAATCGATATGCTGATAGAATTTAGGTAGCCTTGTTCTCAGATTAGCTTTGTTAAAATCCCCAGCTATAATAATTGCAGCCTCAGGATATATGGTTTCCAGTTTACATAGAGTCCAGTGAAGTTCCTTGATGGCCGTCTTGGTATCCGTTTGCGGGGAGATATACACAGCTGTGACGATAACTGAGGAGAGTTCTCTTGGGAAATAATACGGTTGGCATTTGATTGTGAGGAATTCTAGGTCAGGTGAACAAAAGGACTTGAGTTATTGTATGTTGGTACAATTACACGATGAGTCGTTAATCATTAAACATACACTCCACCCATCTTCTTAGCAGAGAGATGTTTGTTCCTGTCAGGCACGATGCATTGCAAATGCCGTTGGCTGTACGGACTCCGACAGCATGCCCACAGTTATCCATGTCTCCGTGAAATAGAGTATGTTACAATCCCGGATATCTCTTTGGATATAGTTAGTTATAATATAATATAATATAATATAGTATAATAGTATAATAATATAATATAGTATAATAGTTATTCCCGGCTGTATGTAATAACTTAAGGTTTTCTGGGCTAACAATGCAAGAAATAATACATAAAAAAACAAAATACTGCACAGTTTCCTAAGGACTTGAAGCGAAGCTGCTATCTCTATCTTACTTCTCGAGTCATGGTAAGCTTTTGGTTTTATTAATTTATTGCCACCGGAGCCCGCCGATGTAACTGCTTACTGACTGTACACTAACTTTACTGCATGATTGTAGCGTGTTTACGAACGTGTTGGTTCTATTAGCTATGCTGACTATGATATTACTTTAGCTAATATGGTGACAACGATGTAGGCTCTGGATAATGTGTTCGCTTGGAAAGGTTTTTCACCTGGTCACATACAGCTGATGTGTTGTGCATTGAATACAGCTGATGTGTTGTGCATTGAAGTCCACAAGCGAAGGGAAAAGGTGAGAGGAAGAGAGCGCATAGATGCGAGATGGAATACAACGTGGCTGCTATGAAAATGAACTGTGTTTATGCATGATCAGGGGTGTAATCATTCAGCCAATTCTGTTGAAAAACTTTTCTTAAACAGAAGCAAAAGGAACAAAACGGGGATAAATACATACATAACTGATTTTGTTAAATAGAAACTCTCATTTGCAACTTGTTGGACTAATGATTACACCGTAGATCACCTCAATGCAGGCGGTATTGAGTGTGTCACTGTCTGTCAACTAAAATTTCTCTCAACCTGTGTCAATCAATCAAATGTATTTATAAAGCCCTTTTTACATCAGCCGATGTCACAAAGTGCTATACAGAAACCCAGCCTAAAACCCCGAACAGCAAGCAATGCAGATGTAGAAGCACGGTGGCTAGGAAAAACTCCCTAGAAAGGCAGGAACCTAGGAAGAAACCTAGAGAGGAACCAGGGTCTGAGGGGTGGCCAGTCCTCTTCTGGCTGTGCCGGGTGGAGATTATAACAGTACATGGCCAAGATGTTCAAACGTTCATAAATGACCAGTAGGGTCAAATAATAACAATCACAATGGTTGTAGAGGGTGCAACAGGTCAGCACTTCAGGAGTAAATGTGTGCACCTACATTGTAAACTTTCATTCATAGACTAGGTTGTAGCAACCTCATGATGGGTATAGGGACAATTTGAGTATCAGGCAGTAGCCTAAACCAATTGATGTACATTGAGCTGGGTGAATAGAATATGAATGACAGTCATCCAAAATGCTTTAGTAGAAATAAGGCCATGTTCATGAAGAAAAACTATGTGTCCTCCCTCATCTTAAACAGCACCGACCGCCACTGTTCTTCACCACATGTATAAGTGGACCTTCAGGACAGAGGGCTAGCGAGCTGTGATGGAGTCAGACACTGGATAACCTCCAAATGTTGTCTGCAACCAAAATATCAGCTGTGTCGACACACACAGATACCCACATTGTCACTGATACACACACACCATTCTACAAGCCCACACTGCACAGACTGTGCGAACACACACTGTCACACACTATTTGACAGAGTTATAGACACCAACAAACACTGTTCTACAAGCCCAAACTGCACAGACTGTGTACACACACTGTCACACACACACTTCTCTCCAGACTCATCCATGCAGGACCAGCCAGGGGGCTCTACTGTACTCTGCATATCATTTCATGTCATTTGCACAGAGCTCTGAGCACACAGCGGGTGTTCATATAGAACAAACCATTCTCCTTAGAGAGTAAAGCTATCCATGCTCAATGACTTGTGAACTTAATATTAAGTAGCCTGTCTAGGGATGATTATAGTGCATTAACTCTTATAGGGCATTAACTGCCAGTCTACATTACCCATACTCCTCTGCTTTCTACTATTCCTGGCCTACACTACCCACCCTTCACCACTGTACTGAGCCAATACCCATCCTCCTGTGCTCCAGCGCCTTTATATCTTGCCTGTGCATTTCTTGGGGCTTCCGGGGCGCTTGCCATGCATCCCCAGCTTGCAGCCAAAGTTCTCCTCCCAGAACTCAGCGAACCACACGTTCCTCCTGTTGTTGGACAGAGAGCGGCTCCGGAAGTACCGGTCAAACGCTGTGGGGGAGAGGATGAGGAAGGAAGAGAGGAAGGGTTAGAAGATGGAGGAGAGGAGAGGAGAGGAGAGGAGAGGAGAGGAGAGGAGAGGAGAGGAGAGGAGAGGATAGGATAGGATAGGAGAGGAGGTAGAGGAGGGGTCAGTGAGTGACATAAGACGTAGAAACAGACATGTAAACATCTGGTATGATGTGATATCAACCTTGTTGAGGGTATACTGTGTCTTTAACTCTTTCCCCTCAAAACACTATCATCTAAAATGGCTTCTGTCTGTACCGTCCACGGAGGCTCGTTTGGGCAGGATGGTAACGGCTCCCTCAGCCACCCGCTCCTGGCCAATCACAGGAGAGATCTTGGAGCCCCAGCTGTCTGACCCCACCCACAGGAAGTGGCCAGTCTGGTTGTTGTGCTTGGCCGCGTCCAAGATACGCCTGAGAGAGCGATAGAAGGAGGGAGAAAGGGGGTAGGGAGAGGGGGGAAGAGAAAGAGGAAGGGGAGATAAAGGAAGAGCGAGAGAAGGAGTCAGGACTGGAGTCACAACCAACAATTGGTATACCTGGGTATAAGGGTACAGGGGTGTGTGTGTGATGGTGTAAGGATAGGCTATAGAGGTGTAGTTGTTGTTGTTTAGGGGGGGTGTACAACATACCGTATGTCATCCTCGTTGGCGAACATAATGACAGCCCTGGCGTTGGACGTCTCCAGCAGACGTATGATGATCTTATCAAACTCCCCTGGCTTCGGTTCACGCGGGATCTTCAGAGACTGGGCTATACACACCCCACCTAGAGGGAGAGAGGGGAGGGAAAGAGGGAGAAAGAAAGAGAAAAAGAAGGGGAATATTTTAGGATCTGAATCATCCTCGTCAATATGAGAACATCGTAAACAGCCGTGTGTGACTCCCACTGCTGTGATAGAGAAAGACTGATCCTGAAGTGGCAGCCTGTTGCCTTCCTGCCAGCACACAGAGCCAGGATTTACACAAACACCGTGACAGGACATATTGGAGCGTACACACACACACACAGCCATGTTTCATATTTAATGTGGCTGTTAATAACTCACAGTGTAGTGTCGTATAATTAGCCCTGAAAAGTGATACGGGGGAGTGTGTGTGAGTGTGTCGGAGTCTCCTCAGCCAATCTCATTAAGTTCCAGGCCATTAAATTAACATCTGTAGTGTCTGCGGCTCTGTATTACTGTACTTAATCAGAGCAGCGTTCTCCCCACTCAAACACACACACACACACACACACACACACACACACACACACACACACACACACACACACACACACACACACACACACACACACACACACACACACACACACACAATCCCGTAGAAAAAATACTAATTCGCAGCAAACGAATACCCTCTCTAGAATAATGTTTGGTCTGTTGCTCCTCATTGCAGTTGGTCTCAAAATAGGGCTACTCAATGTGTTGTACTGGGGATTGATAGGTCATAAATAACTGTCTTAAAGAGGAGAAGGGTTCTCAAATACAGACAAAGCATCTGCCTCAACACGGTGCTATTAAAGTTGTATCTTCCGGGTCAATCTATTTGACCCTTCAACCAACAATTTTGACAGACGAATTCCCCAAAATTCTAATGTATTTTGAAAGAGAACATTATAAATTTTTTGTACTGTGAGTCATTTGGCTGTTTGTCTCTTCCTTCAAACCCATCTTTCAACTCATCTCTCATGTGAACTAACCATAGTCATTACACTCGCAATAAACTCAGCCTCTATCCCAATTCAATTAACCATTCATTTCATAGTGGTTTCTCTCATTTACGCTCTCAAAGCCTGGTCCCGTTTTCCAAGAACTGAAAAATGGCTCGTTCATGTGGTGAAAAACTGATTATCAAAGAAAAACTCATTATTATGCACCCAGAGTTAACTTTCCATTTTTAATGGATGGTACTCGTTATCGTCAACATGTAGGGACCAGTGTGAGTATGTTTTCTATGAACACACAAACACCATCGCTTACAGAGAACCCAGCAGAGTACAACATCTCTGAGAGAAAGAGAGACAGAGAGACAGAAAGAGAGACAGAAAGAGAGACAGAAAGAGAGACAGAAAGAGAGACAGAAAGAGAGACAGACAGACAGACAGACAGACAGACAGACAGACAGGGGGAGGGAGACAGCCAGAGCGAGAGATGGCTGTGGAGGACGGACTGAGAGTATTGTAGTGCACCCTGTTGGTGACACCAGCTCCACTACAGCAGCCTAGCGGTCAGTACACCTGCCCGACAGACACATAGCTCCAAGTGAAAACCACTAAAATGCTACTGAGTAAAGCAATTCAGGACTATGTTTCATAAGTCTGAGTGTGTTTACATACAGAGACTGAGTAGACTCTGGGTAGAGGCAGTTAAGGCATTAAACACACATATCTAGCATCATATCACCCCAGTGGACGATGTGGTGGGAGTTAATTAATTAACTATTTGAACATATGCTGTAGGCTTGCTATTCCAACAGTGGCCTCCTTCCCTGGATTTAATTTTTAATCATATGATTTGATTATCAGTGCTTAAAAAAACGTGACAAGTCAAAGTCCGACCATCTGACCTCCCGTGAACAGGTAGATATATACAGTTGAAGTCGGAGTTTTACATACACCTTAGCCAAATACATTTAAACTCAGATTTTCACAATTCCTGACATTTAATCAGAGTTAAAATTCCATGTCTTAGGTCAGTTAGGATCACCACTTTATTTTAAGAATGTGAAATGTCAGAATAATAGTAGAGAAAATGATTTATTTCAGCTTTTATTTCTTTCATCACATTCCCAGTGGGTCAGAAGTTTACATAAACTCAATTAGTATTTGGTAGCATTGCCTTTAAATTGTTTAAATTGGGTCAAACGTTTTGGGTAGTCTTCCACAAGCTTCCCACAATAAGTTGGGTGAATTCTGTCCCATTTCTCCTGACAGAGCAGGTGTAACTGGGTCAGGTTTGTAGGCCTTCTTGCTAGCACACACTTTATCAGTTCTGCCCACAAATTTTCTATGGGATTGAGGTCAGGGCTTTGTGATGGCCACTCCAATACTTTGACTTTGTTGTCCATAAGCCATTTTTCCACAACATTGGAAGTATGCTTGGGGTCATTGTCCATTTGGAAGACCCAAGCTTTAACTTCCTGACTGATGTCTTGAGATGTTGCTTCAAAATATCCACATAATTTCCCTTCCTCATGAAGCTGTCTATTTTTTTAAATGCACCAGTTCCTCCTACAGTAAAGCACCCCGACAACATGATGCTGCCACCCCCATGCTTCACGGTTAGGATGGTGTTCTTCGGCTTGCAAGCCTCCCCCTTTTTCCTCCAAACATAACAATGGTCATTATAGCCAAACAGTTCTATTTTTGTTTCATCAGACCAGAGGACATTTCTTCAAAAAGTACGATATTTGTCCCCATGTCCGGTTTTGGAGCAGTGGCTTTTTCCTTTCTGAGCGGCCTTTCAGGTTATGTCGATATAGGACTCGTTTTACTGTGGATATAGTAACTTTGTACCTGTGTCCTCCAGCATCTTCACAAGGTCCTTTGCTATTTTTCTGGGATTGATTTGCACTTTTCGCACCAAAGTACGTTATTCTCCTTCCTGAGCAGTATGACGGCTGCGTGGTCCCATGGTGTCTATACTTTTGTTTGTACAGATGAACTAGTTACCTTCAGGCGTTTGGAAATTGCTCTCAAGGATGAACCAGACTTGTGGAGGTCTACAATTTTTTTCTGAGGTCTTGGCTGATTTCTTCTGATTTTCCCATGATGTCAAGCTAAGAGGCACTGAGTTTGAAGGTAGGCCTTGAAATACATCCACAGGTACACCTCCAATTGACTCAAATGATATCAATTAGCCTATCAGAAGCTTCTAAAGCCATGACATCAGTTTCTGGAATTTTCCAAGCTGTTTAAAGGCACAGTCAACTTAGTGTATGTAAACTTCTGACCCACTAGAATTGTGACACAGTGAATTATAAGTGAAAAAAATCTGTCTCTAAACAATTGTTGGAAAAAGTACTTGTTTCATGCACAAAGTAGATGTCCTAACCGACTTGCCAAAACTATAGTTTGTTATCAAGACATTTGTGGAGTGGTTGAAAAATGAGTTTTATTGACTCCAACATAGGTGTATGTAAACTTCCAACTTCAACTGTAGCTGGGGCCTTTATCAGGGTGTGTAACGTGCTTCTATTCCATGATAATCACATCCAGCCTGTTTCCCAACGTTGGACCATGTTATCTCTTCCCAGGATAATGAACTCTCTCTCCCAATGAGTGGTTGTCCCATTCCATTACCCCACTAACCTACTGAGTTATGAATGCTGACGAGATCGCTGTTCTCTCCGTTCCCTCTTGTCTTTCATCTCCCCCTGCTCTCTCTCCTCCATCATTTCTCAGTCTTTCCCCATTAAAAGCCACTCTTGCAGCAGTAGTTGACCCGTGCGTGCGTGCGTGCGTGCGTGCGTGCACTCTATTTCTGGTTTGTGTGGTACACAGGCAGAATAATCTGGTTTCAGAGAGAAACTGTTCATCTCCTAAAAAAGAGAGGATAATTCAACCGACGAATCACAACTCAGCCTTGACTTATTGAACAGTTTTATAAAAGTCCATTTCACAGTGGGAAACGGTTCTATTCTCTGTTATCTCACCTACCAATGTAATCATGTTAAGTATAA